>NW_026704937.1:0-50001 GCF_029867415.1 Vicia villosa
TAAAACATGAAAACAAGGGTGCCACAATTCAATTTAAAACAAATTATCATAAATCAGTTGTCATGCTTCACTTAGGGGAAAATCATCCATTTAACAAAATCATGTTTCTATACAGCGGAACATTAATCAACAGATAAGCATAACATCACCTATGCAATATCTCACAAAATTACTCCAATAACAACAAAATAGAGTATCATCATAAACTCTAAACTAACGTTCCCCCAGTGTTACAATATCAGAGCATGACACCGACGCTATACCAAATAAACTGACTCATGAGCTAATCCTCACCGAGCCAAAAGCCGCTACTCGCCAATCTGAAATCATCAAAGTAAGGGTGAGTCTCATTCACAATTAACAAATGTTATCGAATCATAAACAATAACACATCATAGTCACATTATTCATCCAATTTCGTTATATTCAGATTGTCAGGAAGTACTCATCAACACACAACAAAAATAGAATACATTACGAAGGGCAACACCATAATTCATCCAAACAAATCATAACCATCACACAATCATCACATATTATAACATTGGACAATCTTCCATTCATGTTATAATAACACAAGTAACCTAATGCAAATGCAACTATATGCATGTGGTACCAAAATCTGGGATAACCCAACTCACCGATCCACCATCGTCAAGGATACGGCAACACCCACTCACTAATTCCACACAATGGGAATTAGCTACCACTGATCCACCATCGTCAAGGATCAGCCACATAATGATTATGAATGCATGTATCAACCATAACATGCTCATCACCCACATAAATCAACCAAATGTCATAATCATCAACCACCACAATAATCAATAGCCATACACAGTTATGCTATTTCTCAACCATAATAAAATACATATTTTACATCAACCATATATGTATAACAAATACCAATTACAACCACAACATCATAACAGGTAAATCATTCATCATACAGTGCAACAACAATAACATCCCTTACAATCGTGTACCAAGTACAACAAAGCAACTCGTCAACGACAGAGTATTTACCTCATCATTCATCAAAACACATGATAGCCATATTTACCATGAACAACACCCATTTGCACAATTAGCAGGAGCAACCACATTATCACAACATACATCATTGCACATATTCAACTATGCACACAACAGCCATTGCACCTCATCAGCTATGCAAAACCAGAATAAACCACATTTGAAGAAAATGATACTTTTTAAAATAAAATCAAGTTGTTATTGTTTTATTCATTTCATATGGTAGAACATTCACTTTAAGGAACAACGTCCAAAACGGCGTCTAAAACGGACTTACGGTTTGAAAGTTACACATTTTTACATTTTTCAAAGAAAATAATTATCGCTACAGCACGCGGCGCCACACACAGTTCGCGGCGCGTAACGAATAGAAAACACGCCTTCGCGGCGCAAACACAGGTTCGCGGTGCGGAACGAGAAAAGTTACGCCTTCGCGGCGCGCACCCACCTTCGCGGCGCGAACTGACAAAAATCAGGGATCTCAATCGCAATTGACAGCATACGAACATGAATCCCAAATCCTTCAACCTCGACCAAATCGATTCAAGTTGATCAAACGCCACAAAACAGCCACACAACATATATCATACACACATATAACATATATTATGCATCATCAAACATCATACAACACCAAATTCATGGAATTCATCAAAATAGATAATTATCAACAAACATCCCCAAAATCCCAACTCTATCATACGACTCAATTGACATGAAATAATATATCTATATCAGTCCTATTATTCATAACCCGATAATAGATGTTAATCGGAAGAGTCCCCCCTTACCTTAGCCAAGAATCTGGACTTTTCCCATTCTTCTTCATCAAACCCGTAAGCCCTTTTCCCTCAAATTCAGCAAGAATCTCCCATCTTCAAACTCGCTTATATCCCTCATCGAGAACCTCCCTGACACGAATTAATATATCAAATCGAAGGAAATTTCGTGTAGAATCCGAATCTTCGAGAATTACCTGATTTGGAGTTACGAGCAGAGAGTTATGACCCATTTTGTGAGGGCTGCACCATGAATACGAAAATCTCTTTTCTCCATGAGCTCTCTCCTTCTTCCTCTTAGGTTTTTCTTCTCTATTTTCCAATTTCCTTCTTTTTCTTATTTTATGAAAAATAAAGCAAAATAACTTTAGTAATAAGGCCTATCAATTACACCCCCTCCATTACTAACCACAACTTGGCCCAATAGCTTATTTTACACAATTTCCAACTTAATTCCAATTAAAAATACCAATAAGCCAAGAAATTAATTTAAACTCCCATTAAATTAATAAATGTAAAATACGGGGTGTTACAAAGGGTCCTTTGGAACTCATTCAAATGGGCATGCAATGTCCAAGAAAATCTTAAGAGCAGGATACTATTGGTTGACAATGGAATCTGATTGTTATAAACACGTGAAGAGATGTCACAAGTGCCAGATCTACGCAGATAAGATCCATGTGCCACCAACTCTACTCAACGTTCTCTCATCTCCGTGGCCTTTCTCCATGTGGGGTATCGACATGATTGGAATGATCGAACCAAAAGCTTCAAACGGTCATCGTTTCATCTTGGTGGCTATTGATTACTTCACCAAATGGGTCGAAGCAGCATCTTATGCCAATGTTACAAGACAAGTGGTTGTGAGGTTTATCAAGAATAACATCATTTGCCGATATGGTGTTCCCAGCAAGATCATTACAGACAATGGTTCGAACTTGAACAACAAGATGATGAAAGAATTATGTGAGGAATTCAAGATTGAGCATCATAACTCTTCTCCTTACAGGCCAAAAATGAACGGCGCCGTCGAAGCTGCCAACAAGAACATTAAGAAGATCATCCAGAAAATGGTCGTCACTTACAAAGACTGGCATGAAATGCTGCCATTTGCTTTACATGGGTACCGTACTTCAGTGCGTGCTTCAACAGGGGCAACTCCCTTTTCTCTAGTATACGGCATGGAAGCTGTGCTCCCCGTAGAAGTTGAAATCCCATCAATGAGAGTCCTCATGGAGACTAAGTTATCAGAGGCTGAATGGTGTCAAAGCAGATACGATCAGTTGAACTTAATCGAAGAAAAACGTATGACTGCTCTATGCCATGGACAGTTATACCAAGCAAGGATGAAACAAGCTTTCAACAAAAAGGTTCGACCTCGTGAATTTCGAGAAGGCGACCTCGTGCTTAAAAAGATCTTGTCTTTTCAACCAGATTCTAGGGGCAAATGGTCTCCTAATTACGAAGGCCCGTATGTTGTCAAAAGAACATTTTCTGGCGGCGCCATGACTCTTGTAACCATGGATGGTGATGAACTCCCACATCCTGTGAATGCTGATGCAGTCAAGAAATACTTTGTCTAAAAAATACAAAAGAACAGCTCGGTAAGTCGAAAACCCGCAAAGGGCGACTTAGGCAAAAATGAGTGTCTCGGTGGATTGAAAACCCGAAAGGGCGGTCCAGGCAAAAATTAGAGACAATAAACAGAAAAAAATTCATCCTGGTAGATTGAAAACCTGAAAGGGAAATCTAGGCAAAAATTAGGGATTAATGACAAAGTAACTGCATCAGTCCGTACTTCGTCACCTGAGGAGTCTTTTTCATCAAAGGATCTTCAAACAAATCAACACCAATCTGAAGCAACAAGCACAGTTGGAACTCAAAGTTGTTAAGGGAATAGTGGTTATTGCTTTCAATGTAGCCTTTTCCGCATAATTACCATTTCCAACTTTTGTAAATACTCCATGGAATCACGCCTTTAGCTGATTACCATCCTCTTAAATAAATTTGAGCCTTGTGCCCTTTGTTTGCAATCTCTAATTTATTTTAGCTTTCAAAATGACGCTTTAATTGTGTTATTCACTTTTGAAACAAAAAAAGAAAAATAAGTTTTAAATGAATTTACTTCACTTTTCTTTTTCAAAATAAAAGCGAAATTTTCCTTTGAGTTGTGAACAACGGAAGGAACATCAGCAGTCGTCTCCATAGGATGAACAAAAGGATTCTCCCTGAAAAATTGTTGAGACAACGGTATTCTTGTCCCAGAAAAGAATTCTTGAAGCAATTATCCCTCGAGGTAAAGAAGCTCTTCTATCCCCAGTGAAGAAGCTCTTCTATCCCCAATGAAGAAGGTCTTTTATCCCCAGTAACGAAGATTTTCTATCTCCAGTGAAAAGGTTCTTCCATCTCAATAAGAAAAGATGCTCATCTTCCCCAGAGAAGTTTAAAGCACGCAACACCATTCATCACCCGTGTTATCTACACCGTGCTGAAGAACATTTGCCGAGTATCTGGTTGTATTGCGACGTCGGTCCATCTCTAGTATATACTTCTTTGTCTGTCAGTATTGTCAGCATGCATGCTACATTCATGACATTCATCATTCATACATATTAGCATCATTTATGCATTCTTGCATTTTTCAATGTCTGCTTAAAATCACTTGTTTAGGATATATCTATCCCAAAAAGTAGAAGAAAAAGAAAAGAAAAAAAAAGAAAAGAAAAAAACAAAGCAGATATGGGCGTGTCATCTCTCCAGTAGGTTGTCACCCATAAGCAGAAAGAACATCTTCTTTCTCCAGTTCCCCACTGAGATCATTCCTCGTGGAAGAAGGTTGCTTCAGTTTCTCCTCTCAAAAACAAAGGAGAAAATCCCCAGTTTGAGTTCATTCCTCATGGGTACAAAGTCTTGTTTGACTGTTTCTTTCCAATTCATTCTTGGTTAGAACCTTGTCTTTACCAGAGATTCAAATTCCGGTTCCTCAAACAGAGTCGTGAAAAACGAACCATAAACAATAGCCTCATCATCTGAGCAGTATATGTTTCTTTCAAAAATTTCCTCTCAAGGAAATCAATCATGAAGACCATTTGACGATCAGGGCCTTATTACTGTTCACAAGGCTGAATATCCAGTAATTTCCCTAGCAAAGTCTCCAAGATCATTTTATCACTCGACTGATAATTGATCAAGTCTTCAAAACCACTATCACGAGGCTGGTAGTCGGTAACCTTTTGTTCTGGTTATATTATTAACATGTCTATCACAAGGCTGATAGTCGGTAATATTAACCGAACCTTTTAAACTCTTTTTACCTTGTCAAGTCTATCACCATGCTGGTAGTCGGTAATACAGTTTCATACCTTTCACCTTCGCATTATTAACAAGTCTATCCCTATGCTGATAGTCGGTAATGTCGATAGGTAAGCCTTTCTTACAAAGCTATCATTCCCCGGTAAAGCATACACTTGCTTTCCCGAAGAAAAAACGGATTCTCTTCCTAAAACGGATTGAGACATCCTTCTCGATCTCTTGTCCCCAGTGGAGTCAGTTTTTGATATCCCTCGGTAAAGATATCCTTGCATCATTCGCAATTTTGGTATCTTAGGTCCAAAATTCGCGTCTTCTGATATTTAAGTCTCTTCCACCCTATCAAAACGAAGATTTTCAATCTTCATGTCTCAGGTTGAAGAAACTTAAATAGGGGCATCTGTCATACCCCAATTTTTGACCTAAGATACCACCTCATATCATTGCATATGCATCATTTGCATCTCTAACAAATTGCATAGCTTGTGTTTGTTACTTGTGACTCAGCAGGGTTTAATCAAGAAATCACTCATCAGTACAAGTAACAATCAATTAGGGTTTTGTTCCCCCTCCATCTCAAAGGAATCATCTTCATCAACAATCAACATTTGGTCCTCAGAGATCTATTTCAACAAGCTCAAAGGCTCTGAATCAACCAGATTAGGGTTTGACTGAAGATAGCATACTCCTGACTTTTGCTCAGGATTTGACCTAATGACTTGGGACATGACCTCAAGACCCCAAGTGCATCATTTTGACCTAATCCATTGACTCAGAACATCTCTTACACAAGCATTAATCAACAGTGAAATTTCAAGTCATCAGAATTAGGGTTTTTGAACTATCAGGGACCAAAATCAGGGATCACATTTGGGAAACCCAAAAAATCCCCAGGGAGTCAATCAAAGGTTTCAATCATCCTCAAATAATCCCTATGACAATATCCAATGGAAATTACATCTCAATTCAAGATCCACAGTCATCAATTTCATCAGGTCGACAATTAGGGTTTTTGACCTGATTCACTGAATAACTGACTTTTTAATCAGGACATGGTGCCACAACTCAAACCATGGCTCAATATCCTCTAATGCTTCAATATGATTCATTCATACCATTCATTTGGTGAGGGTAGCCTGTTTCATTTGAAATCTCCAGAAACGCGATTCGACTGAAAAAGTCAACTATACAAGAACACCATTGACTTTTGAGGAATTTTGGTCAACCATGACTTTTGAAGTTTTAAATCATCAATATATAATATGAGAAGTCATTTGATCAAGAAAAATCAAGAAAATCAATCAAGAATCAAAAAGTCAAAAGTTTGACTTTTCATACTTAGAAATTTTTCTAAGTGTTTTTCATGGTTTTTTCCAAACTTTAGAGGGGAATAACTCAAAATTTCACCTACAAACTAAAAAAAACTTCCAACATGAAAGTTGTAGATTTTGATCCAATAAACAACTTTGACACATATAATTTTTTTCCATAAGATCAACCATTTAAGAGATATGGAGCTTCAAAGTTGGTATCTTATGAAAATTTCACTTAAAACTTCATTTTCTTCAAAGTTCATGGAACTTTTTCACCCATTTCCTTAAGAGACTTGAGGAAACTTTCAACTAGGATTTTGAAGTGTGTAACATGAGCTTTCCAAAATGTCAAAGAGCATGAAAAAATATGGAGTGTAGCCATGGTTTTGAATTTTGACATTAGTGAACTTTTCACTTGAAATTTCAAGTCATTTTGCCAAAGTTATGAACCATTTTGCCAAATGATCCAAGTAATGATGCATAGATGCAATAATTGGAGATATTTTTCTGATTTGAGATCAGAATGGAAGAGGATAAGAAGCTAGAGTTTTAACCATGGTTTAGTCACTTTTAACCATGTGCATTAAATGTAAAGATTCCATTTTATCTTCAAATGCCAAATCACCAATTCTTGATCAACTTGCAAAGCTTTGTATTCAGAAACCTTGGCCTATAAATAGAGGTCTTTACCTCATTCAAATTCACACCAAAACCTCACAAAAGATAGGTTTCTCTCTTCTTTCTTGAATTACAAGTTTCATAAAGTTTCAAAGAGGAGAAAATGCAAGTTCCATCCCTTGCAAGTTCTGACCAAAGTGATGCTTCCCACAAACCATAAACATCACATATGATGTGTTTGAACCATCCATACACCCCAAAAACACCTAAAACTCAAAATCACTACCTCACTTTCCAAATATGCATAACATGAGACTTATCATGCCAAATTTTATTTAAGCTCATTTCTGACCAAGTTAATCATCCAAACACCATCCATGTACCATATATGAACTATCCCAATCATCATCCATGATCTGAAACATCAAAATCATCAAATTCGATCCTCACACCATAGCTCTGCAGATCGGGTGCCACAAACTGATCAAAAGGTTTTCAGTTCATTCCAAGACTTCAAACATGTTCCATAAGGTCCACTGAAGGTGTTCAGATCAAGAAACAACATCTGGAATCCCTCATTTGCAGAATTCGATTTCCAGTTTTGACATTTTTAAGGTAAGCTCTCTTGAACTTCAAACTCTATCATACATGCATCATAAATGAAAAACTGCCATACTATCTTGTTTCTGCACATGCATGGATCATTAACCCTCAATCAATTGCCAATTATCTTGCACAAACACGATTTCAGATTGAATTAGGGAATTAGGGTTCTTCGTGTTCATCAGAAAATTAATGATCTTAGAGTGAAAATAAATGAAATTAAATGATACCATCATGTTCCTTGTGGAAAATCGAGCAAGATAGGCTATTCACTTGATCAAAACAATCCAGTTTTCAGAATTTTCAAATTCAAATTAGGGTTGTGTTCTTGGCGCCATATTTTTGAAACTGAAATTTGGAAATCATCTCAAAATATATTTTAATTCGTTGCAAGTATTAACAGACCACGCGCGTGGTCCAGTTGGCTAAGTTTTTGGATAATAACCTCAAGGTCACGAGTTCAACACTCCTAGGGGCCAAACCATTTTTTTTTACACTATTTTTTCTTCATTTTCTTTAACAACTTTAATTAATTATTTAACCAATGAAATTAATTCATTTTTCATTCATTTTTTACACACTTCTTGTTTAACACATATATTTTAAGAATATCAAAAAAAATCATCAAAAAATATTTATTTGATACATTTTTTAATAGTTTTAAAATGACTTGTTTTTAAGTAATTTTAATACTTTTAAATATTATTTTTCATTTGATTTTCAAAGTTAATCACTTGTAAATATTTTTTGAAGCAAACCCTAATCATCTAAGTGTTAATTGAGGATAATCTTTTGTTTATCTTGATTAAATTGACTTCTTTCAAAATTCAAATCGTTTTAAAACGAGCAATCGCGTTTCTTTTCAAAAAAAAACGATAAACCATTTCTTTTTGAAACTACTGATTAAATCTTTTTAATTGATCAATTGATTTTCAAAACGATGTGGGGCCTCTCGAATATTAGAGAGTGTAAGTCCCATTTCTTTTCTTTTTGTACAGTTTTCAAAACAATAAAACTTCTTCAAAAAACAGAACCTTTTCAAATAATTTTCAAATCATTTTTCAAAACAACAAAACTTCAAAGAAACAAAACTTTTCAATATACCATGGGCCTCCATGTAGGTATAAGCCCCAAGCCCTTTTGTACATACCCACTCAAGTACATGAAATTAGGTATTTCATTGTACGCCTTTTGTACATATCTCAATCTGTTTTTTTTTACTTTGAATAACAAAAACAAAAATGAAGGTTTCTTTAAATCTTCCCAAAAATACCATGGGCCTCCATGTAGGTATAAGTCCCAAGCCCCTTGTAAATACCTGTTTACATAGCTTTGAATAAACTCAAGTGGACCTCTCCTCGAGTATAAGTCCCGAGCCCCCGTGTATACAAATGGGTCATGCTTACAGGTATATTTCCTTCATAAACTCCATTATATACACACACTTTGTCATACATATATATAATTGTTCATACCTGTTCATGTTTGTTCATACTTGTTCATGTTTGTTCATATGTGTGATATGTGTGCTTGTTCAACTTAGTACAACACTAGGTTCCCCATAGCCTCCTATTGGACTTCGTGCAAAGAATCTCCCTAGTTTAGGTTAGGACATAGAGTATGGTTTCCCGGTGAAATCGCTCTAAGAGCTCAAACCAACTATACCATGCCTCCCCTTGGGCTTTGTACAAACGAGTGACCCTCCCATAGCCTCCTCTTGGGCTTACAATGCAAGGACCCTGGATTGTCCCTCCCATAGCCTCCTCTTGGGCTTACAATGCAAGGACCCTCGGATAGCCTCCTCTTGGGCTTCGTACAAGGACCCACGGGCTTCTTATAAGCATCCCCAATATCCAAATCAAATACCCTAGAAGATTAGACATTTATCATCTCTATGATAGGAGTATCTCATCTATATCATCACAAACAATCAAACAATCAATCAATCAATCAATCAAACTTTTTTGCCACAAGGCTGGCTAATCAATCAAACTGTTTTACCACCGTACTGGATGATTAATCAAAGTTTTTGTCACAAGGCTGACTTCATTGAAACTTTTGCCACAAGGCTGGCTGATTAATCAAAGTTTTTGTCACAAGGCTGACTTCATTGAAACTTTTGCCACAAGGCTGGTTAAACAAAAACATCTTTATCATTCTAAGCACCCTAAGTGGCATGGCCCCGGGCTTATAATGAAAAGATTTTCAAACAAAAATCAAACAGATGTATGTGATGATATAGATTAGATACATCTAGCATTTAGACGACATTTGTCTATTTTCCTTTGCTTCCACTAGCATAAGTGGGAACTACGATTGCTCTGACTTTCTCAACATCCCTTTGAGAATACGTAGGCACAAGGTCGATCCTTGGCGAGCAAAACAAAAACAAAAAAAACCATTCAAACCTTAGCACCCTTAGACCCCGAGCTACAGATGCTCTGATTCCCTCTAAGGGATATGTATGCAGAGGATCGCGATGATCTTTGCGAGCATAATCAAACAAACACCTTAGGTCCCACCTATTTCACAAGAACCTCCACCACAACAAGAATGGAATAAACAAAACAAAGAAACCTATAGAGTACTATAGATACGTTGGGTGCTAATACCTTCCCTTCGTATAACCAACCCTCTTACCCAAGATCTCTCCCCACTTTTAAGGTTATTGCAGCTTTTTTCCTTTTCCTACTTTGGAAATAATAAAAAGTTTGGTCGGAACAAAAGAAAAATCATTTTTTTGAGCACTCGAGCCCAAAGAAGGCATCAGGTGTCTCATTCCAAAAAAGACAACGATTTTTCGCCCGCGACAGGAATGTCTAGGATTAAATCGTTGCACAAGTAAACCAACTTATCATAATTATCGCGGCATTTTTCGTAGTCTTTGAGCATTTTGGGAACCATACTCACGTGCTCATAAGCAGTAGAAACAATTGTGTATTGTCTTTCCCAATAATCCCTTTCATCCCTTGCAGCATCACATAACTCTTTTTGCCTTAGTAGTAATTGCCTAAGCACGGCCAAAGCTTGAAGTGCTCTATGACGCTCATCAGTGCGTTGTAAAAGTGCTTCTTCCGCGGTTAACCTCCTTGTGCGTTCTTCTTGTCCAGCATTGCGGGCCTCTTGAAGATCAAACTTTAAATCCCTTATTTCTACTTCTTGGTCCTTAGTTCTATCCGTTAATTCAAAGACCACAGCTTCTAGATTTTTTTCGGATTCCGCTTTGTCATGGGAAGCCTTTTCATAACGCCTTCTCCATTTTGCAATCTCTACATCCGCTTGTGCCAACCTTTCATTATGCGATTCTAGATTAAAATTAGCACTTAGAACTCCTTCGGTTGCACGCTTTCTTTTACTTCTTTGCCTATCATTTTCTTCTTTCATCGCTTGGAGTTCTTGATTTTTCTCTTTAAGGTCAAAGCGTAGTTGGCTCCTTTCATTAGTAAGTTGATGCAAATCAAGTTCTAATTTCTCTTTCTCCTTTCGGGACGCCTCTAGGGCAGCCCTGATTCCTTCTATATCTTCGATGGATAAAGGAACAGGATCAGGAGAATCAGGCTTGTAGGCGGGATCCACAACAAAAGGAAGCAACACTTTCTTAACTCTTTCTTGAACCCATGCGGTATAAGATGCTTTTGCAATTACATTCTTTGGCCCAAAGTCTCTCCTTTGCACATTACTCCAAGCTTGAATTACTTTTTTCCATGTTCTTGGTTCACCTTTACCATTGTCATGCAAAATTAATTCTTTCATACGTTGTTCAGAAGGTTCCTTATCCATGGAATGACCCAATTGGCGTAGTGCTAAAGCAGGATTATAATTAATACAACCAAGAGTTCCTATCAATGGCACGTTGTTGAATTCTCCGCATTTGTAAATGATCTTATCTGAATTTAATTTTCTTGCATACCATAGAATAGAGTCCGCTTTAAGAGCCCTTAATTTTTGAGACCAATCGTTCCTAGTTAATTCTTTGATAAAGCAACTAGCTTTGTAGAGATGGGAAGTCAACCAAGAATAGAGCAAATGAACGCAACAAACTAGCACTCCTCTCTTTCTTTCATACCTCATATGAATAGCATAGTAAATGTTAGCGAGGATAGTCGGAGTTGGATCTTTGTCAAAAAGCCTAAAAGAAGTGAAAGCATGAATAGCGGTAGGATCAACATAGTCAATATTCTTTGGCAATAAAACAACACCAAAAACCAAGAGAGCTAACACATGTCCACAAATGTCCCATTGTTTCCTTTGAGCAAACATTAATGCTTGATTTTCTAAATAAGATCTTTTGAACCCATGCACTTCTCCCTCAGTTTTATAATGAACTTTTAGTTCTGCAGCGGACATTCCCAAAGCCTTTTCTAGATCTGAAAAGTCAACTTCCTTACCCACACCAGTATAGAATTCCTTTTTTATCCTCGAAAAACCCAACATAGCATTCATTTCTTCTATGGTAGGTGCTAACTGAAAATCCTGGAAAGTAAAACATCTCAAAGGTGGATCATAGAATTGTACCAAAGCGGTGATAGCTTCTTCTTGCACTTTTACCCTTAGCAAATCCAAGATATTACTATAGCGAATCTCAAACCTATCCAAAGCACCTGATGGCAATTTTTCTTTGATGATCTTCAATTTCTTAATGTCTGGAGTAGAAACAGTAAAGTGCACGATTGTCTTCTTCGTACTCATCCTTCCTACACATTCACCAACAAAATACATTTTACCAAATATATATACATATATGTGTATTATTATTTTTATTTGTGGATAAGACATGATGAAAAATGCAAATGATTAGATGATGCATGCAAACACATAACAACAAAAAAAAAATAAAAAAAAATACAAACATAAAAAAATAATTAAGCAAAAAAACATGGTATTCCAAAGAACCCAGGTTCATAGGTTCGACGTAGGGGGCTCTTGGGAGCCAACCTTTATATGGGGGTTCTAAAAGGTCTCATGGGGTCGTTCGTAGCCTCCGAGACTTTTTCGTCTCTTCGGATTTTGGAACAACTCATTTTATCCATGAGGTTCGAATTTTTGGGTAGGTTCCCGGAGAGATCAGCTAAGTATCCAGTCCAGCCCTCCACAAAGTCAAGCTTCGTTTCGGACCTTTCCAAATACCTAACCCACTCCGAGTGGAGTTATCAGTGAGATTCGTAAGGCGATTCATGTCCCCTTTTGGTCTCAAAGTTAACTCCCACATTTAAGGTTTAACCGACATAAAAATAGAGCAAATATATAATAATAAAAGCAGATATTTTCAGGCAGATAAAAAACATAAAACAAATAAAAAAATAAATAATTTAATGTTTATTAAAAGATAAACCTCCCCCCAAACCCTAAATGTGGCAACTTGCCAACCCTAAAGTGCGCCACAAACCCTAAACCATAAACCACGAGCCATAAACCTAAACCCACTCAAGCCTTAGGAGCATAATAATTCACTAAAAGTGTCCCCAGCAGAGTCGCCAGCTGTAGCAACCTGCCTAAAAATTTCAGCTTTTGAGTCGCCACCTATTCTGAAGGGCGAATAGGAAACCCTACGCAGATAAGAGATTGAGGGTAAGTTATTATAATCAGGCTGAGGGAAGGTGTTAGGCACCCTCAGCCCTTTCCTAAAGGCTAATATTCAAAGATTAGGGTTGCATGGCAGGGCTTGTAAAGAAATGTGGCAAACAGAATTTTAATGACATGATTGAGATTTTGAAGAGGGGGACTCGCCTTGTTGCCAAGTGCCTACGTACCTCCTTAGGGAGGATCAGAGTCTACGTAGTTCGGGGAGGGTTGTACGCCCTTTAGAGTTGAATCTGATTGAAGATGTATTTTTTAGAGGCTTTTTGGATAGCCTATCGTAGTTTGATTGTGTCGTAGTTTTGAATGGATTTTAGAATGATTTTAGGGTTTGGGCGTACAACCCTGATTTGGTACAATTAACCGCAATGATCAATAGGTTTGATCACCATAGTTAAAAGATTAAGGGTTTGCATCATTACCAATTCAAACTGATTGATTCGATTATCACTAATAATGACTTATTGTATTTTATTATTTTATGAATTTTATTTCATACTGTTACCTCTCATAACCGGTTAATACGGTCACAAATAATAACAGATTAATTATAGAACGAGGCAGGATTAATCACCACAATCAATAAGATGATTGTAGCCATTTAATCGAATATAGTTTGATCTTATCTTAATTTAACAGTATTTTAATTAAAATTATTGTTAACCACAGCGATCAATCGATTTAATCGGCGCGAATAACAAATTAAAAATTTTTAATATAAATGTCATGCATTGATTTTATTAAAAAAATAATTATAACATAATTAATATATATAAAAATAAATGTTTTAATTAAAAATAATACAATAATCAAAATTTATTAAGTTTTTATTAGGGATTTGATTAAGTGTGGTATTTTAGGAGGCTCATGTTATAGGGACTCAACCAGGGGCGTTGGATCTGAAGTTAATGGGATTGTATGGTCAGATTAAGAGGGTGTACGGTGAGAGCTATGATGAGGAGCGCACAGGATCATGTAGGAAATTTTAGAAAAATAATATGTTGGAGGGAGGGTTCGAACCTGTGACCCTCCACTCCCAAGCGTCACTTTTAACCAACTCAGCTGCGCTAACAATATGTTTGTAAGACGCGTTCAACGAATGAAACATAACAACCCTGCAAAGCACTAAAACACGCGCGCAAATTCAAACTAGCCAACCAGGCCAAGACACGTTATCGTCTTCCACCCCCAGACTGGTAAATCTCTGCAGATTTCGCTACGATTTAGCTACAGAATCCGTTCATGGCTACCCGACTAGGAAAATAGCGAATACGACATGCTCGCTTATAAACCCTTCGCGACCTATCTATCTTACTCGTATGAATCACGCGAACCCAACCCTGTGGTTAATTTACTCCAATTTTATCCCTAATTAAAACCCCCAATTTGAAACCCTAAAACTCAAAACAAACTCTAATGGCAGAACACGATTAAAACAAACAAACTCCAAACAATTAATTCAGCAATGATCAGAACAACAAGGCAAACTCAAATATGCATTCAAATTTCAATGTAAGTGCATGAATCATTCAGATCGAGTGAGTTTTTGGAATGACCTACCTGAGTTAAATGGAGAAATTTCTGGGGGTGTTGAAGTCGTGCGAGTATCCAGACACGTTCCAAATCTTCCCAGGAATCTTTTGCAACCTCTGGTTCTTGTTGAAACCTCCTAGAACTCCAAAACCGAATTCAATTTTTGAAGCTCTTTTCTTGTTCTTGCTCGGGCCTCTTTTCTCCAGAAATTCGTCCCCCAACCCTATGGCTCGTGTTTAGTACTTATAGGAGAACAAAATTAGGTTAATAAATAATGCCCAAGGTCTTTGAATCAAATCTTGCCATATTTGAATATTTGATTTGGTTTCTTGAATCTTAAGCTACTATTTTGGTCCAAATATTGATTTTTTCTTCCTTAATCCAATTACCACGAAATTATCAATATATTTTGTCATTAACCTTGATTGGAAATCAACAAAATATATTTTGTACCAAAAATATTTAATCTTCTTACTTATTTAATTCATAAAATCAACTTTTAATGAAATAAATACCAAAAAAATCAAATAATATGTTTAAATTTCGTGGCATCTTATTTTGAGCACACTAGTAACTTGTGGATCAAGTTTGCATAAGAAAATCATAAGCCCATTTGCAAAATTCCTTAATTTGAACCCTCCCTTTTCACATTTGGTCCCTCAAAATCTCCTACCTTTGATCAAGCGTATCTCCTTCAATTTTTAAGCTATGAGGGACTTCTAATACTTTTTAGAAACCTCAAGAGGTCCTCTACAAGCCACTTTGGAACATATTTTTCATTTGAGGCTTTTATCTTGATCATATTCTCTTTGGGAGAAAACTGTTTTTTGAAGGATGCCTGAAAATGACCTGTAATCTTTTGCTTTGTATCTTCTAAATGAAGCATTTCTAGCCTTGGCTTGTGAGACACAAAGTTGTAGAAAATCCAATTTTCTTCAAGATAGGCTTTGAGTGGGGAATTTTTGATGTTCCATGTGAAAGTTATGCCCAGTCAAAGTTGGGTTGACTTTCTCCTAAGAAACCCTAATTTGAACCTTTTTGTATCTGTTCATCTCTGAGTTTCTATTAATGGAATCATGATCAATCTTTGATCAAATGATGGTTATGCATCCCCACACTTGATGTTTGCCCAATGATTATGGTTTAGATCATGCTTTGATTGTAGTTGACCTTCAGGTTTGAATCAGTTGACTGTGGATTATCTGGATCGTTTGAGTGAGCAAGGTTTTGAAGTTTGAACTTGGTCCTTGTTATGAGAGAGGTGTGGGAGGTAAATTTTGGGGTATGACACTCAAACACTATAGCTTGTATTGCTCATGTTGTCTCACTATCAAATCATTTATCTCTTCAGTTACAGATATGATCTAGGAAGTTATGTGTCGCTCTTCAGAAAGGTTGTTGTCATTATTTGTGAAAGACAAAGTTCTGCTCCTATTTGTTCTGATGTTCTTATGTTATCCCAACAAAGTAGCTTATGAACTATTCATCAGATACATCCATTTATACGGTACTGGTGTGTTGCTCTTGCGTTCACACGGGTACTGGCGTGATACGCACAGTTTTATCAAATAAATTTATTTTATCAAAAAAGTTGATTATTTTTAAAAGGAAGAAATATTTATAAACTAAAATAAAATTGTTTTATCAAAATTGTTTTTCATATACTATTTTAAAAAAATTGTATCATAAATTCAAAATAATTTCAAAACAAGTTTAAAAACTACTCATTTTTCTCGCGTTTGAATTCATAAATTATTTTCTTTTAATTATACAAAAAATGTAATAACTTGTGAATTCGCACGGTACTGATGTGTTACCCGTGTGAACGCATGAATTTTGATTTAATTACCTGTGTGTTCATACGATACTGGTGTGTTACCCGTACATTCACATAAATTTTGGGCTGATTACCCGTAACTTCAAGATTTTTTTAAACAATAAAATTTATAGTGCATTAACGAAAGATTGATAAACTAAGAATTTATAAAATAGTAACAAATGAACATCAAAAATAAATTTTTAAGAAATGGTTTAGTTAGTAAACAAAAGTAAAAGTGGAAAGTACTATTGTTAGTCTAGTAGTATAAATTACTGTTTAAAATATTTTTCACTTGTCTTTGTCAATCTAGTATGATGAGTAGGTCTGAAGGTTTTTGTCTATCTACTTGTGTGCTGGTATTATTGATAGAGTTACAGTGTACTTCTTCTCAGAAAATAACTGTATATATATATATATATATATATATATATATATATATATATATATATATATATATATATATATATATATATATATATATATATATATATATATATATATATATATATATATATACACACTAAAATAAGTATATTATATAAAATATTAAAAAAAGTATGATAGTTTATATAAAATTTGTAAGTTATTGTAATATATATTTTCTCCAATCATTTTAAACATGTTTTATTGAAAAATGAAATTTTAAAAAATTATTAATTTTAAATTTTAATATTGTAATATAAAATGAAATTTAATATCATTGATTATATTTAATATGTTAGTTATTATATTATATATTTTACTTATTTATATAAGTAAAATAAGTAAAATAAATATTAATGACAGCAACATGAAACAGCTGCAAAATGAAACTACAACATGACAATAATGACATAATTTTAATAGCTAAAATAGAAAAACTACTTTGACAATAATTTTGATTTCCTCAAAAGCAAGGCTTGCAAGAGACAAAATATTAACAACAAGGTCTATTAAAGTCTGGGAGTACCAATGTAAGAAGAAGCATCCATAATATTTATCATAATCACGTTGTTCACAAAAGAATCCAAGTCCAACTTTTACATCATAAATTAAACCTTCTGCAAACAGGTCATTAAACTCTTTCCGAAGGATTTTCATCATATTAAAATAAACCTGCATATATTACAGAAGACTATTAATTGTTTATTTATAAAAGTGTGAAATAATTGAAAAGTCACTCTATCTAAAATTAATCTTGTGCACTGTACAGGTAAATTCGTTTGTAAATTTAGAATTATCCAGCATGCATTCTGGGCAATAATATAGCTGAAGTCAGTTGTTAACAAATGATAACATCAACTTATATATCCTGTCGTCCCATCTTCACAAAGGAATAAAAAGGAATTCTAAGAATTCAAAGGGCATGTTCCATGACCAAAGGGTTCCACACATATGTTTTACATACACTGTACTCACAAATCCAGTGGCGTAGTCAAGCCAAAATTTTTAGGATGGTTGTTAAGATAAACTAAAAATTATAAATAAATATAAAAAATATAATTTATAAAACATTTAAATTGTAATTAAATTTAGTAAAATATTGTTAAAACATAATTATATATTCGCAACAATCGTGACGACAAGATTATATAATTGAGACAGGTTTCAGATGGATTTCAATCATGCAGAGATTTTGAGACGGAATTGAGACTAATTATATAATTGTTGTTTACTTTATTATATTTTGGAAATTTTATTCCAAATTCATGTGATATATTGAGACGGAGTTGAGATAAATTTCAATTATAGAGACCTTTAAGATAGATTTCAGAAGGAAAAAAATATACATAGTTGTTAATTATTTTATTATTTATTTGGAAATTTTGTCTCAAATTCATGTAAAATATTGAGATGGATTTTAGACGAAATTTCATCTGTGTATATAGACTTTAAGATGAATTTTAGGCATAATAGAAAATTATTATTTATTTTACTATTTTTTTTTATATATTTCATCTCAAATTTGTGTAAAATATTAAGACAAATTTGAGATAAAATTATAAAGAGTCTTTAAAATAATAATTCACAAAATATATAATTGTTATTTATTTTAATAGAAATTATGTCCCAAGTCCTTATCAAATATTTAGATGAATTTTAATTTTGTATATAAATATTGAAATGTATTTTAAACATAATAATAATAATAATAATAATAATAATAGTAATTATTATTATTATTATTATTATTATTATTATTATTATTATTATTATTATTATTATTATTATTATTATTATTATTATTATTATTATTATTATTATTATTATTACTTTGTAAATTCGGTTACAAATCCATCTGAATTATTGAGAAAGAATTGAAAAAAAAAATCCAATTATATAGAATATTTGAAATAGTTTTTAAACAAAATATATAATTGTTATTTATTTATTATTTTCTTTAAAAATTCTTTCAAATCATTATGAAATATTGAAATGGATTAGAGATAAGTTTCTATTGTGTATATATAGTTTAAAGAGAATTTTAAACCTAATCCACAATTATTATTTTAAAAAAATATTAAATATAATTTATTGATTATCGATATAGTTTTAAAAACTTATCTTTAAAAAAGAAAATTTATTTAATATTTTAAAATAATACATAATATAACTTATAGAAATAAATGTAACATGATATTAGGAGTATAATAATAAATTAAATAATTAATTGAGTTGAATAATTAAGAATGAAGATCATAATATTTAGTTTTAATATGTGGAATGGGGATGTAGCTTATATAGTCAAATATGGAGGTAAAGTTAGATAGTTGAGTGTGAGTGTGAGTGTTGTTTATGGTGTGGGACTGTGACACCAAATTAGGACCGATAGCACATCCTAATATTTCACTTTTAATGGCGTGGGACCAATTTTAATTTACCACTTGTGTATTTTTCAGTTTGTAATATCAAATGGCAACCTTAAGATATGAATTTTACTATATAAAAAAAAACAATGGGGTGGTCGTGGCCTTCCTTAGCCAACCCCTAGCTCCGCCACTGCACAAATCTACACAAACATGATATTGAAATTAAACATCAAATGTCATGTAAAAAACCAGTAGCAAAGAATCTGAAGACGAGATCGGGAAAGGCGATAACGCTACACCAAACATAGTGAGAACTAAATGTCAAACATTTGCTGAGTTGTGCCATGTTTTTTGCAGTAACTTTTTAGTTTTGTATGACTTTGAAAAAAATTTGTATTTAACACAACACTAACAACAAAAATGGCGTGACGATTCTCCCAAGTTTTCAGTCAAATCTCAAGCCATGAAAAGGCTCTAACTTTCTCACACGCACAAGTTACTTTCACTATTTAACAAAACACTTTGCAAATGAGATGACAACAAAAAAGAGACAACCTCAACTTTAAACCAATGTTAATTTGTAAGTTGTTGTCGCTAATTTATAAACAGACTGCGTTGGAGTAAAATCGTGAAGATATACAATATATACCTTGAATTCTTCAAAGTCAATAACACCATTTCCATCTACATCAGGTTGATTCCATAGATCTTGCAATTGTTGAAAGCATAGTCCATAAGGCAGACCAATTAACTTAACCTGTAGAAGTCATGAGATAGTGAGACATTTTGGTCAATTTTACCTAAAAGCTTGTTAGCTAATGCGAAAGGAATTCTATATCGTTGTATGTATAATACCGTTATATCGTTGTTAGCTGACATAGTTGTTGAATTAGCAAATGTCAAATTAAGATAAAGATGTCAACAAATGTCAAATTAGCAATTCATATGAAGCTCCAAATAAATATGTGTGTCTAAACCTATAGATACTTATTGAATTGAAGCAGTGACTGAGTGCAACGGAGCGCTGGAACTCGAGAAATATATCAAATTCAAAGGCACCGAGTCCTGAATTTGTATACATATTCTTTCTTTGTTTCAACATTATATCTGCATCTAAAGAACAATTCAGTTCAACATTAACCAAATGATAAACATGCATCCTAAAAATCAATGTTGGATATAATTTCGAAATAGAAAATCTAATAAATACTTACATGTTTATCAATTTGTTTCAGAATAGTAATCGTCGCCCTCTGTGAACCAACACCGACATTACCTTTATCAGACAAGAAAAAAAACATATTTAATATTGAAGAACAATTTCATAAATACAATGTTCACTTTTCAACAGCAGTTTACAGTATTTCACAATGACCTCAAAGCCATAATGCTAGTGTGAACTTGTTAGCAAAATATATAATGTAAAGAACCATATATGCCGCATAATATATGATGATACAAATTCTAAGCTATCAAATAATTAAATAATGGGCATTAGGTTCAATCAAGCCAGGATCTACTAACAAAACAAAAAAGTTACACATGATGAAAACTACCATACACGTTTCTCTCAGGGGCATCATCAAGGCAATTTTGAATAGACATGGACTCCACCAAAGATACTGATGTCATTAAGAAAAATAGGTAAAATATCACATAAAAGGAACAAAGTTATCTAACTTTCAATTTAAATAAAAAGAGAAATCACTTTTCTTGACAAAGAATAGTCTCAAGCATGAAACATGAAATTGTTTTTCACTTCACATTTGAAACATCGGTATTTCAGACACAATAATTAAACACAAATCTCACACTATGATGACTTTTAAATATATAAAGCAAAACCATATAAATAGAATCATAGGAGTACACATCAATGTCACAAAGTTATGGGTATCCATTCCAGTAACATATCTAAAATATTTCTATTTTACACTTCAAAGCTACAAACAGATCAGAAGTATAAACTCAACTTCAGGAAATCACCTGATATATACATCCAGAATGATTGTTCGATAAATTCACCTTGCTGTAACTTTGATGACAAGAACTTCATACACACGGATTTTGTAAGCTACAGTACTTACAACCATAACAATTTGACCTTCCTACATGGATAAATTACAACTGTAATAAACCAATCAACAAAAAATGATCTTGAAACAGATATATGTAAGCATCTTCCCCATGTCGTTCAATCAAACCTTGAGGAATTCCAAAAAGAGTAGACAATATTTTCTTATTATGTCATCATTCATTACAGAGAAAGTAAGCTTCATGTTCAAACATGCCATGTATGTATATGGCGAGATATCCTGCAAGAGAACATTTTGTCTGACCGTACATGGATTTCAACCAAAGAAGCAAGCTTCATGTTTCGACACTTCTTATAAAACACCATAAGAAAACCCCCAATCAACAAAACATAAAAACCCTAAAATCCTAAATCATCAACATTGAACATACATTTTCCTCAAATAGCGACGTTTGTGGCGAATTATGAACGGTGGAACCGAACCGATGGTCAACAACTGAAAGAACACATAAACAGAGAAAAGTTTATGCACAAAAGAGAGCTGGTTCAAGAAAGGAAAAAATAGGATAAGAAAACCCTCTAACAGAGAAAAGTTTGTGCACAAATTTTAAACCAGGTTATTCACCTTCTAATTTCATATCTTGAATAAGCATCTGTAGCATGGAGAAGAAAACAAATCGCACTGTAGGAAGAAGGAAGAAGAAGAAGAAGAAGGAAGGAGAAGAGAGAGAGTGATGGAAAGGACGAGAGAGAGAGGGAGAGAGTGAGGGCAGGTTGTATAATCCATGCGTCTGAACTGAATTGACACATTGTGCAATGTGTAATGGTACAGTAAAAACCAGTATAAAGAAGAAATCGTTATCATTTAGTTGGAGTATAAAAGTTGTATGGTAACCAAATTTTAAAGTGATAGAAAAATACAGGCATAACATAGGAAAAGAAGTAGTTATACGTGAACTTTGTAGTTAGAAAGTTAAGATAAGGGTAGTAAAAGACAAGAAATGTGTGAAAAGTGCATAGATGGCGTTTGGCAAGCAAAGGGCGAGGAGGGTATTTCCAGAACCATTAGTGTTCTTATATGGTAGATTAATTTTTAAAAATAATACAAAAAATTATGAAAAAAAAAAAACTAAAACTCATACAAAAAGTTAAATGTATTTAAAGTCACAATTTCTAGTTAATTAATGTTAAATAATACTTCCTCTATTTCTTTTTAAGTGTCGTTTTAGACAGGGGCGGAGCCACCCTTCATGAAAGGGGTTCACTTGCACCCCCTGGATCCTAAATTTTAAGATCTATAACTATCATTTTTTACATCTTGCTCCCCTAATATTATGACACTTGCACCCACACTTGTTTATGTAAATGAGACTTTCTACTTATGCTTGGTTGTATGCTGACACATTTAATTCTTTACTTTCTATGAAAAGAGACAAACTTGTTCATTATGTTTATGACATTTATTATTATTATATTAATATAAGGAAAATGAGGAAAATGCTAACTAGTGCCCTAAGGGTAATGGTTAAGACTTTAAAAGTACTAAATTTATTTCGGTAATCTACGTATTTGATGCCTCGAAAATTGAAATGTTAGATTTTCTATCAATTTTTTTTTTTTGAAATGCTTAACCATTGCCCTGAGGGCACTGGTTAGCAAGACCCTTAATATAAAGATTAAAAATATATGTTTGTCACGTGAATAGATAGGCCATCGTGATAATGTAAAAAATAAATATGTGAGAAATATTATTAGTAATTTTTTTTATATTTATGACTTTTGGTTGAATACTAATATTTTAATAAAAGCTAATTTAAAATTTTAATTTGTTTTAAATAATATAATGTTAAAAAATAACATAATATTGAATAAGATTATTTAATTGGACGAGAATACCAATACTCAACTAAATTTAAGAATATCGAAGTGTTCATAATATTATATACATAATAAATTATAAATCATATAATGGATAAAAGGTATAATTTATCAGACAAATATTTCTATAATTTTTTATTTGTTTTATTGTTCTCTTGTGTTATTCCAAGTTAGTTAATAATAAAATTTATATATTATATCACTAATATTTAAAAAAACAAAAATGAAATATTTTACATATTTTAATTTTAATATAAATCAACTTTACATAATAAAAACTAAAGAAAAATAAAATATTTGCAATAATTATCAATATATATTATTAATTATGAATAATCTGCACCCCCTGCCTCATGGTCCTGGCTCCGCCACTGGTTTTAGATAAAAAAAAATTGTTTTTATTTAAGTGTCGTTTTTATAGTTTAATGTTATAATTTGTCAATTATACCCTTACTTTTTCAATAAATTCTTTAATTATTCATTGAAAAAAGAGAATGATTATTGAATTTATATAGAAAGAGAAAAAAAGTATAATAGAAAAAAACAACTTTAATAATCCACTATCTTGGTTGAAGAATTTTATGCTAAAAAGTAAAATAACACTTAAAAAAAAGGGAGAGTTCTTCAGAGTTGTTGATCTAATCCATGTGAATTCTCATTCACCTTAATTTTACTTAGAATTAGTGTCATTGTTCAAGGTGTGACATGAAAGTCTCAAATTTCATCAAATGTATAATCCCCGATTTCATCACTCTAATACTAATGCCATATGATTTTTAATTAACAACATAATTAATGTATGATTCAAAGTATCTCTTGTTAAGCTCAAGTTCAACATTTACCTTAGTTTAATTATTAATCTTGAATATGTCAGAGGCAAGAGAACGCTAAAATAATACTATCCAATTGCTTGGGAAACAAGAATTTTATTCATCTCTATTTTTTTTATTTTGTTTAAGTTTGAATTATTGATTTTGACTGTATGCAGAAACAACTACAAAAAATAATTATCATATTGCTTGGGAAACAAGAATTTGATTCATCTCTACTATTTTTATTTAGTTTTTGGTTGAATTATTGATTTTGAATATGTGCAGTAACAACTAAAGAGATATTATCTATTTGCTTGGGAAACAAGAATTATGTATTTTGACCAATGCTTTCCGTTTGTATTTAATTTGGTGAAATAAAAACGCCAACTCAAATTATATTTAGATTTAACATAAATTTCAAAATGAAATTTTATAAAAAATAAATAAAACTTTGTTGTATTTTCTTACAACAACAACAATAATAGTGTATCCAATCAACAAAATGCCTAAAGCCATCACTTCACTTTCTTAACACTAAAGAGATTGTTATTGATAGGGATCAAAAATTAAGATAAATGAAAAATGTAATACTGATTGAATTAAAAATGATTACAATTCTTTTAATTTCAGAGCAAATGCTCCTCAAATAAGAGATGATTCTTTCTCTGTCCAAACCCTAATATAAAAACAGAAAATATTAATCTACCTAGCTACTATCCCATACACTCTTATTTATATGAGGAATACTAACTGAGTCAACTCCTATTTATTTGGTTTGGGCCTGCCCAAACCAATATCCTAACATTACTGGCAACCAAAAATACAACCTTGTCCTCAAGGTTGAGATGATAAAATGTCCTCCAACATATAACAATGACACGTCAAACACTTCCCTTGCAAGGTAATGGTGGGTTTAAAACAAGACCAAATATGCACTTCAGCAAACCACAAAACTACACTTGGAGTTCATTTTCCTTAAACACCTTTTGCATCTCCCTGGATCTCATTGTTGAGAACTTGATAGGCCGACTTCAAACAATCGAACTTGTTGCACATCTCCATTCTTACTATCTCTTGATGACGGTCTGCACATTTTCTCTTTAAAACCCTTAGAAGCTTGGGCATAATCAATCATAACTTCGACAAGAAGAATACAAAACTCTTTAGAAGCATGCAATATATCAAGGGTTGTGTATTTTACAATTCTAAGGAATTTGACGAAGCTATTTACTATATCTTCAATTAAAACTATCTCCAAGGTAGGCCATTCAAAATTCTTACCAGATAGCCATGCAAGAGGATTAAGTGAAAACCTTGTTTTCCAATTTATAGAGGAGACAATAAGATATGAAAATACCCAAGTTAAGAAAAAGAATGACAATTTTTTTATCCACCCCCTACCTTCTTAGGAACCATAGCGAAATTTCAAAAACGCCCATATATTTCGAAAGTGCATCTCCGAAGTCATCAAAAAGGGGCATTTCGGAGATGCATCTCCGAAATCATTTTTTTAATTTAAAAAAAAAAGGTGTTTTGGGAGATGCATTTTCGAAAGGGTGACTTCGGAGATGTATCTTCGAAAACACCTGCGTTTTGCAGTTTAAACAAAACAGTCTCCCCCCTTTTTCATTTTACCCTAAAACACAAATTTCTCAAATTTCTTCCTATTATACTTGCACTTTTGAACTCTAAACTCCCTCTACAACCTTCAAAGGCTCATTCAAAGGCAACATTCAAAGGCTCACTCATTCAAAAGCTCCATCTAAAATTTTTAAGTTTTACAATTTTCAACTCTTGCATTGATAATCATATTAGGGCTGTTACAATTAGCATAATGTAGTATGTTTAAGTTATTATGGGTCAATGATAGTGTATAGATGATAAAAATAGGATTTTGAAGGAGTTAGAAGAAGAAATGAGTTTCTGCAAAAAATGGAGTCGCAGGTTTTTTCGGAAGTGCACTTCCGAAAACACCTCCATGACTAGTTTCGGAAATGCACTTCCGAAATTTAGTCAATTTTTTTTAATTTCTTAATTGTTTCTCCTTTTTACCGGTTTCAATTTTTTCGGGAAAATGTCAGGAAACCAGGCACGACTTAGACAGGGTAGGGAGATCCAGACCGCATCGGCACAACTAACATCGACACGGGGCAGGGTCGAGTACGAGTACCCGTCCAAATAGATGAGGCGCTTGCAGATTCCTCATCTGGATCAAGGAGGCAGCTGGCTCGGGCGTCTTCTTCTCGTGAGGTGGTACGTGAGGAGGAGGAGGTGAGACATGATGAGGAGGAGATAACCTGATGTTAACCCTTCGCACGGGGAGGATGATGCGGAGGAGGGCTACCCGGGAGGGTCTACAGAGACTTCTGTGTTGATTTACTACCATGACCACGTCGCTCGACGTGTTTGGGAGGAAGAGGTAGTTTTTTTAATTACACTTTATAATTTAACCATTTTTTATTTAGGTTTTTATTCCACTTTCTCCTAACGGTCTAACTAAGTTTCTTTTTTGTTTTTGTTGTGACAGGAACGGCCGACCATAAAACCCGTGAACCATGCACGGAAAATATTTTCTCCATTTAAACCACAGGCTCAGTGGTTTAATGACGTGGTAGCTGGGAGCGGGCTTGGCGGGTTATCGATGACCGGATATAGTACCATCAACCACGGCATGCAGGGCGCTTTTGTCGAGCGGTGGCGCAAGGAGATGTCTTCTTTCCACCTTCCTGTTGGGGAGTTGATGGTCACCTTATGTGACGTGGCATGTCTGCTCCACCTGCCGATCAGAGGGAGGTTGTTGGACCATTCCCGGATACAGAGGGTTGAGGCCATAGAGTAGATGGTGGATTATCTGGGCATGAATCATAACATGGCTCATTATGAGTGCAGAGCAACGAGTGGGGCGCATATCAGGTTCTCCAACTTGAAAGAGTTGTATGAGAAACACTTGGTGGCGGCGGTAGAGTCGGAGCAGGAGGGTGACAGGCTTTTTCCGGAGTATCATCGTGCTTGCGCTCTGCGGTGCTGGCTCATGTTCTTGGTAGGCACTGCACTCTTTGTGAACAAAAGGGCAACCTAGGTCGATATGACGTATCTCCGATACTTTATCGATCAGACTACAATGGACCAGTGGAATTGGGGGGCAGCTATTTTGGTATACCTATACCAGAAGGTGAATGAAGCCTCCAACTAGAGGACCAGGCAATTGACTGGATTATGCACACTCCTCACGGTACGTTACTTTTTAATTATTTCACATTTAATTATGGTTCATATTTTTTTAACGTATTATATTATCGTATCGTATCGTATTTGTGTTTCAGGGCTGGATCATCTCATACTTCCACCGCATCCATGACTTCGACATTGATCCTGTGTACGATGATTCCAATGCACAGGCCGCACGATACGTCCTCTAAAGGGGGAATAATGCAGTGGGCCCATATCGCGTGTACCTTGACCGCACTATGCACGATGACATATGTTGGACGCCCTTCACTGATTATCGTGATGTTGTCCCATTCGACCGCATCGCATTATACTCTGGATGGTTGGTATGTGGGACCAACACCGTGGTCAGGTATCTGCCGGAGCGGTGCATGAGGCAGTTTGGACGTGTTCAGATGATACCGAGGTCTCCGTTTGAAGCTGCTCCTGAAACCGTTACCCAAGTGGGCCTCACTGCTATATTTGAGGATTGGGCGCATCATTTGGTGCCTGAGGAGTATCGGCATATGGTGGTCACCCAGGAGTGGCACTGTGTAGAGGGATACGTGACATGGTTCTATCGGGTGTCACATCATTTGATAACATTCGACGCTCCTGGAGATCCACCTAGGCCAGCACATGAGGAGATCTTGGAGAACCAGCAGGCTGAGGATGACCATGCCACTAATCTCCTGTCGGTATGCCAGCGGATACAGATGCTTGGGCATGATGCATTGGAAAGAGGTATCATTGAGCAGGACGGTCCAGAGGCAGTTGTCATTGTGGAGAGGATGGTCAATGACGCGGCCGGTGCGGCAGCATATAGGAGGCAGAGGAGGTTCCAGGGAGTTAGGGTTAGGCATACTCAGTAGCAGTTGCCTATTTATGTTTTATTTTTGATTTTTTTGTATTCGGGTTGTATTATTTTGACACTGAGCACTTACCCGTACAACTATTTTCATATTTATAATATTGGTATTTTATTCATATTTACATGTTATATTTTATTCGTATTTATTTTATTCTATTTTGTCGATTAATGTAAAATATGGGATTAATCATTGTTTTGAAAAAAAGAGAAACTCAGAGCATATTTCGGAGATGCATCTCCCAAATAATAGAAAATGTGAAAATGGGTGTTTTCGGAGATGCTTCTCCGAATTTTGAGAAAATAGGAAAAAAAGTAACTTCGAAGATGCATCTCCGAAGTTTGGGGTATTATGGGGTTTCCCGCAGGGATTCTCATCCCAGGGGGGGTGGATAAATAAATTGTCAAAAGAATTGAGAAGTTAGGCCCAAAAGCTCTATTTCAGTCCACTTTGTAAATGTCTTAAAAAGCAAACAAATATTAATTTGGTCTTGACTTATTAGGTTTAAAGAGATCCCCACCTCCTCAATTGTCCATTTGCCCCTAATTTTTGTGGATTACCCTTTAGTTTTGAAATTACCATTTTTACCCTTACCTTTGAAATTACCGCCTTTGCCCTTAACTTTTATAGATCCTTCCCACCTTCAGTAACGATGATGCATGCTAAACTGATATTGTAACATGCATACGACGGATCTGGCGGCGGCAGCTGCATGCACATGCGACGCCTCATCTTGTACATCTCTCATCTCTTCTCTCTTCTCCATCTTCTCCACCCACAGATTCGCTGAGATCCGACGGCTTGGCCGACGATTTTTTCTTTAGAAAGTGCTTCACAAATGAACCAGTCTCAGGAGGTTTTGGCGAAAGTGTGCGAGCCACTGATATCTGATTTTCGTGCTTCTCGTTGGCTTGCATCAAATGTACATACTCCATCTATGATTTCCACGGATCTGGTGATTTAGAATGGGGAGGGACCCTCTTCCAACAATATCTGACCGGTGACGACGCGATCAAAGTCTTTTGAGGTGGAGGTGATATTAGTGACTCTAAAACCAACACGGTTTGTGACTTCATCAATCCCTTCTATGGCTTCTCACCCATAAGGATCACATCTTTGCTCACCCCATTGGTTTCCTTCTTCTCCATTGCATCTCCTTTTTCCAACTTCGCATATGTTTGAAACTCTGTTCCACGGGTCTCTTTCATAACATTTGGTACCAAAAACACACTCCCATCAGAGCTAAGATTCTCCGCGTGAATATGCCCCACATGCTTCGCCATCTCTGTCCTTAGTAATTGACGAAACGTCAACTTAAAGGATTTAACCTATTATTCCAATCTTCCCATTCTCAATTCAATTGCGTCAATTCTCTCAACCATTCCTTCTCCTAACACTTTTTCTTCTACAATCATCTTTAAATGACACAAATGTTGGCACCTCGACGATCCGATAGGTCAGGCCAATTGATAGGGATCGAAAATTAAGATAAATGGAAAATGTAATATTGATTGAATTAAGAACGATTACAATCCCTACAATTCCAGAGCAAATGCTCCTCCGAAGAGAGATGATTCTCTTTCTGTCCAAACCCTAATATGAAAAACATAAAATAATAACATACCTAACTACTGCCCCATACACTCCTATTTATATGAGGAATACTAACTGAGCCAACTCCTATTTATTTGGTTTAGACTAAGGCCCAAACCAATATCCGAACAGTTACTCAAACATTCTGGCGAAATTTTAAATATAACCCTCAAATTTGATTTCTAACCCCAACAAGTTTTCTCATTTCATTTTATATTCCGTTCTTTTTATTTTACTTTATGCATTTATAAAAATTCAAACATTTGTTAAACCATTCTTAAAATCATAGAGACTATTGAACGATCTTTAAAATACAACCAGCCTATGTGGAGACGATAAAATTGCACTCGCTATCTGCACTGCAACAAAAATGGCACTATTTTAGAAAACTGGGGTTAGTTTTTAAAGACGTTGCGACAATTTTTATCATTATTTTGTTTATATCTATTTAAATGTGCAATTTTTTTTATAATTACTAACTTGTTAACAGCGTCGGCCAGTCTGTTGAAATTTGTTTATGCGAGGTAAGGTTTCTGGAGAACAACTTTTGTTTGATCCTGAAATAGAACGAACCGCGCGCACCACAATAGCAAGATCGGAAAAGCAAAACTACAAGCCAAGAAACAAGATCTAGAAGAGTATATTGTTTCAAAGCTAGAAACCATGGCAGACCTTGAAAACAACAACAATGGCGGTAGAATGTTGTGACATAACAGTCCAAGACGACTAGCCCACGTAGCTTGATCAGAAAGGAATGCATGCCAAGCTGAGATAGAAACAGGTTTATTGCAATATTCACGAGGTTGTTTCCACATTCATTGATTGCCAACCAGAAGAATATCGACGCTTCGATCAAAAATCTTGAGATACAAATTGGTCAACTAGCAAAGCAACTGGTTGATCAACAGAAAGATGCTTTCAATGTCAAAACGCAGACAAATCCAAAAGAGCATTGTCGTTCAGTCGTTGTTGACGAAGACGGACAAGTTGTTGCTGCCAGCAGCCAAGAAGCAGAAGGACTAGAAGAAATAGATTAGGAGATGAAGCATGCGGAACGCTTCAAGGAGATCAATCAGACTTATATAGTATAAGTTGCGGAGATATGAGGCGTCTACTTGAAGAAAAAGGCTCTTATTACAGTGAGTTTTTTTCGGTTACATAACTATAGTGAGTTAGAAAATTTATAAATAATAGATGAATAGACGATCTCATCAATAAAATAAGTACTAGTAAAATCTAAATGCTATATAAAAAATTGGGGAATTCCGAGAATCAAATTCGGGACCTCTTGCAACCTAAATAAGAATCATACAACCAGACCAAATACTCTGATATGATTGGTTTATTTTTCTAAGCAAACTTAGTTGACATCTATGCCTTTTTTGCTACTGAAATTGTTTCTGCATGCCACATGGTCTGGTGTTGTATTGAAAGATGTCATATAAATGACCAAATCTGCTTATAGTAACCAGCTGCTAAGTAGCAGATGTTGGTCCTGTCCCTTACTTTCTTATAATAATGAGAGACTCGGACAAAGACATGCATGTCTGCCCATAATGAAATAAGTAAGGATAGTTGACAAGTATGTCTTGTCTGGTATTGAAATTGTTTATGCATGCCACTAAACCAAATCGGCTTATAGCAACCAACTGCTACGTAGCATATGCTGGTCCTGTCATATCTCTTCTTATAACAATGAGAGGCTAGGATTTGCTACAATACAAAAATCACATGGTTATACACGGTAATCAATTTCAGCTATGATTTGAGATCCAGCAGTTTATACATCACAATCTTCATATATACTATAAACAAGTTTGACCGTTTTATTTGAGATCAGATATTCAAAATCTATGACTGCAGTTGCTACAGAAAATCTATGTACAAAATTGAGACCACTTGATGCAACTACCAATTCCTTAGAAACTAACTAACAAGTTTTTCTTTGTAAGGCATCAAAAAGAGTTAGCAAACTATGTGCCACATCACTTTGCTGCACAGATGCTAGATACTTGAGCCCTCAAACTATTTGGTGAGAGGTAAGATCCATAACCGGAGTGTTGAGAAATATATTTAAATATCAACTTTTAAATGAATCTCCGAGTTCTATCGGTGTTAAGAAAAAAAAAATATATCAAAGAGAGTCTAAGTATTATTTATGATTGGTTTTAGTTTTGGATTTATCTTTATAGGAAAAATTTGTTAAATTAAGACTCTTCTATGACCAACATTACTCAACAACAGTCTTCTATGAATAACATGTTTTTGAGCCAACACCGATACAATATTCATGCATTCCATCATTCGTCACAACAGGAATTCACATGCAGTCCCAAAAGATACTTGTTATTTGACTACAATATATATACATAAGTCAACATGACAGATTCCGGATCTTAAAAAACTAAGAATATAAAAACTGATGCTTACTGATATTCACCTAATCATTTGCCAACCCTGTCAGTTTCAAGATATTCAACATAAAATGAAAAAACATAAACTTCAAAATGGGGCATTCCGAGAATTGAACTCGGGACCTCTCGCACCCTAAGCGAGAATCATACCACTAGACCAAATGCCCTGATACGAAAAGTTTTGTTAGCGAATGTATAAATTAGTTAGTTCAGATAATTATTATAGGCAAAAACTGAATTTAACCCTGTTATTTACTTCGCGTCATCATTGCATTGGCAGCATTCACATTTTATTAACATTTTACTATGTGAGGGTTGTATTGCCAATTTTACAACTCCATTACTATACACAAGTTCACAGTTGAAATTAAAAAACAATAGGGTTGATCCATCTAAAATTGTCACAATATCATACAACAACAACAATCAAGTTTTATCCGACTAGATAAAGTTAGGTACATGTCAAAAGTCGTCATAATGTTATAATTTATAACATAAGTCAAATATATAGCCAAAATATGGTACTCTGCATTTCTTAATAGTTTATGAAATTTTCATGAAATTTCTCTACATCTAGCAATTGTGCCACCATCCATATGATTTAATTCTCCTTACTATAGGATATCTAAATTTCCCCCATAGCCTAGAGTCATCACAATTTTTAGACGTCATGTGAAGATTAATTGCAGTTTAATTATGACAAAACAAATAGAGATCCTATTTAACCACAAACGCAACAAACATTTTATAAGGCCCTATTTAACCAATATTTAATGCTGACAAATTTGGACCATGTGCGGTAGCCTGTCTTACATACTTTCATAGACGGCCCTGCCAACAGGTGTTTAAACTACCTAAGTCAATATTTGACCATATTATCTACAATAGGTGCTAGTTTTCTATCCTAATTCTCTCTTTAATGTTATAATTCCTAATCCTCCCTCTCTTTTTGGGTTAGGGATCCTTTTTCATCTTGTATTTTCACTAATCCAGTGCAGCATCCTCGTGGACCTTTGTTGGCTTTTTATTGTCCAACATTCATCTCATACAAAAATGTGAATTTTTCACATTACTATAAATGAACTTATTAGTCAATTGTGACTGCAAAAGGAAGAGTTTGTCATGTTGGGACATAGGTTTGGCTACTAATAGATTATTCATGTGTCACAGCATTCATCACAAGCCATTCACATGTAGTCCCTGAAGCCTAATAGTTATTTAACTAAAAAACAAGTCAAGCTTGTCAGTTTTCATATGTTAAACAAATATAAAAGTAAATCTGTAGCTTATTTGTATTGAATTAAACAATTAACAACAGTAAACTTTCACAGCTTCAAAACAATAGAAAAAAGCTGGGGGCATTCCGAGAATCGAACTCGGGACCTCTCGCACCCAAAGCGAGAATCATACCACTAGACCAAATGCCCTAACATGAAAAGTTTTAGTTTGTAAACAACTTAGTTGGGACAATTGTTTTAGGGGAAAAAGTTGAAGCACATACCTCTTATTTTCCCCACATTTCATCAGTAAACAAGTGGATGGCAAGATTTATATCTAATATCCATATCCAGTAGAATCTCATTATGTATTCTGACCAAGACTGAAACAAAAAAAACATTGAAATCAAAATGCTATCAACATCGAATACCTAGTTCTTTTGTGTCAGATAAAAATAAATACAATATGCAAATCAAACTATATATCAAAAACCTCTTTGATGAAGCAATGCAAGCCCAACAATGCTGAGACTGATGCTGCACTTGAATTTCTGTCTTTGGCTTCCAATTTCTCATACAGTGGTAATGTCTCGGCCTTAACCATTGTGGTTATCGTAATTTTTGTGCTATTGTTTTTTTACTGAAATTACGGCTTCTATCAAAGCCAATAAGTTGCCTTTTTGAACCTTTCCCTTTAATTTCGATAAAGGAAGGAAACTCATATGTTAACTGCAATATAACCTCAAAGTTATTATGCCATCATATCTCTTTTCTTACAGTAAAAAATGGAATCCATCAAAGACAGTGTGGAAACTTACAAACACCTTGTAGTGACTATGTGGGATATTTCAATAGTTGGAAGTCCTACAACCAAGGACTTATCCTTAGTGACCTGAATAGCAGTGCTGAAACTGCATAGAAAAGAAGGGTTAGCAGCAGAGATGATGAAAATGGTGCAGATTTTTTAAGAAGGGGATTGAACTCCATTGAAAGAAATGATACATACCAGGAAAGATAGGAGTGATGTCAAGGGATTATCCTGTTTCCATGACAGCTACATATGAAGGAAACAACCAGGTTCAAGGTCAGAAAAGGGTTAGGAAGCAACTAAGATAGAGGCAGATCAAGTAATATGCAGGGAGAGGGGTGCAAGGGTAGAATTAGGGGAGCTAGAACACTATCGGGAGCGGAGTTGTAAGATAAAAGGGAACACAGCCTTTGTAATAGTCTTTTGGATGAGAAAAAGGAGAAAAACAACTCAATAGAGAACATGGAGGCAGGCACATAGGCAGCGGTGCGAGTTTGTATAGCTTTCATTGTATATAATGCCAGATGGAGCTCGGGATTTTACATTTGTGGAGAAGTATTGATGGAAGGAAGGTGAGGGTTTTGGATGACAACGAAAGCATCTCATAACTTCATTGATGGCAAGCTAGTTTGAGAATTAAGCAGTTCAATAAACCAAGTATTGCATGGAAGAAGGGCGGATACAACACCAGTTACAAAGAAGAATTTACAGGAGTCAATATGCAGTTGCAAAATTTGCCGGTTCAACAAGATTTTTCATGTTTCAATAAGTACGGACAGAGGTTGTGTTAGAAGTGGAATGGTTGGTTGGATAATTTGAGGGAGATCAGAGCTAATTTCAAGGAATTAGCTCTGTTGATGGAAGTTGGAGGAACAGAGATAGTAATAGTATTGAGAGAACCAACTATGAGTGAATCAACTACCTCATTCAAACAAGACAAATTCTTAATAGCATTCATTCATACTATCGCATGTGTGACTCTCAACATTCTACAAATTTAGAAAGTGAATTCATCTGTATCCACAGCAAGGTTTTAAAAAATGTTTTGTTACCGCGAAAATGGCCTCTACAAAATGGTATCGAAGGTGAAGGTGCTTATACCAACTATTATTCCCCATTCTGATGATAAAGAACGAATTATGGTTAATTCCCACCGTGACGACCGCAATCAGTGTCGCGACACCTGTATCAACCGAAATCGTGAAAGCCTTTACGCGACCGCAAAAAAAAAGACATTCTAGCAATTCCACTTTCGCAAAGTAACCCAAAAAAATCACAGTATTCGAATACACACAAATAGCTGGAAGAGACATATCAACAAACAGTTAATGGACATTCAAGGTAAAGCCATGTATTCTATAAAAGCGAAATTCTTTGATTAAAACATGTTACTAGATTCTAATGGGTTTTCAACGGCGAGAAAAATGTAAAACTAGAATTGCATATTGAGGTTAATAATGACTTGGAAATTTATGACAATATAAGATGTGTGTGATTGTGAACTGTGAACTGTGAAGTGCAAAGGTAAAGTTAAGAAACAAGGATATTGTTAGGGAATGGATAACCTGATGTGATGTAATGTAATGTAATGTTCAAATTCAAAGTTCTGTTTTGCATGTATCTGTTGTGTTGAGCAGAGACATAGGAAGCAAGATAGATTTTCTGTGTTTCACCCATCAAATATTGCAACGAAACACCTTGCTATATTGTACTACAAGTTGAGATGTATTCATACTCACACGATGACAATGCCACAATAGTTTGTTTCTTGGAACATCGTGAGATTAGAGAACTTAAGAGCTTAAAATTATATTCCATTCTACTTTCTTCACCGCACCAATTTGAATCACAAAAATCAATTGTACTTTGGAGTACCTCATCATTCTCCTAAATGGTTTTTTTTTTTTTGGTCTAATTGATTAGTGTTGCACTCCAATCGATTAGTGAGCACACATAACTCATGGATTACTCATTTTTTTTAGTCATATTATTTCTTCATATATAAAAGAGTCTTGTGCACTTTTCTAAGAGTCTGTTTGATTCGGGGTAGATAGAAGGGAGAGAAGGGGAGGGAAGGAGAGGGAAATATTTTAAAACTTATTATAATTACTATAATATCCTCAATTTTATTTTAATATTTCAAAATTATTCATTTTCTTTTGTATTACTACTCTCTTCTGTCTGATTTTTCTCGATTGCTTCTATCAACTTATTATAATTATTCTTCACCTTCAAATTATTTTAAAATTTTTGTCCTTAATATAAATCATAATTATTGTACTTTTTTAATTTTTTTTATAACTCTTTTATGTTTATTTATATTATTTTTTTCTAATTTTGTTATGTATCCTATCATATTTTCTTTTATATTAAATCTTTCATTTTAATTAATTAATTTATTTTATTAAAACATTTAAACCATTTATATTTAATAATAATTATTTTATGTATTTGATGTGTTAAATAATTCATTACGATTTAAAAGTTGTTATCAACATATAGATTAATTTGTTTTTGAACATTTTATTCGAATTAAGTGAACTCAATTCATTAACATTATGTAGTAAATTATAACTTTTTAGTCACTCAATATTAGAAATTTTACTAACAAAAAAGTATGTATAAATTTTTCACATTTGAATATCACACTGTATCACTTATATAAGATAATAAAGATAAAAATGTAAATTATTAATAAAATCCCTCCCCTCCCCTCCTGAACCAAACATATTTTTAATTTAAATCTCTCCATTCCCCTCCCCTCCCCTCGTTTGAACCAAACACTTATCTAATTAAAAAAATCCCCTCACCTCCCCTCCCATTCCATCCCCTCCTGAACCAAACATATTTTTAATTTAAATCTCTCCATTCCCCTCCCCTCGTTTGAACCAAACACTTATCTAATTAAAAAAATCCCCTCACCTCCCCTCCCATTCCCTCCCCTCCATTAAAATCCCTCCCCTCCCTTCCCCCTCATTTGAACCAAACAGACCCTAAAACACAAAAATTTAGTCTATTACTCTTCCTTTTAATTTATTGTCTATAGATAAATTGTTTTTTTTATATTTATTCACTATTTTAAGATTGAGAGAGCGAAAGGCTTAAAGTGAAGTTGTGTAATTTTATTGTTATGATTAGATTGTGTTGTTATTTTTATTCAAGAGCGTGATTCTCTTGTAACATTGTAAGAGGTATTAGGTTTCAAGATGAACAAATGTAAAAGTTTGATGTAAGAAAGTTATAGTTTGAATCTGGTGTAAAAGTTCACGGTAGTGAAATTTTTAAGGGGAAATTATTGTGTAAAATCTTTTCTAAATGAAGATTTAAGTAACAAAGTCCTTAGATGCTTAAACTGTTATTAAAAATCTAACGTCGGTGTGCTTTCTCGATTTAAATACTTGTTTTCTATAGATTTGGATACCTTGTTTGGAAAATTACAAAAACATGAGATTGAACTAAAAATACTAGATGAGAATCAAGAAGGTGACAAGAAGAAAAAAATTCTTACACTCAAGGTGGAAGAGTGAAAAGATTCAAAAAATGATGAAGATGTAAAAATGTTAGTTCGAAACTTTAAAAGGTTCATGAGGAATGGAAAGCCACCACAAAAACTTTCAACAATATAAATGAAGAAAGATCTTCATCCATGCTAACTTTCTTCTTATGCACAAAGAAAGGTCATATAAAGTCAAATTTCCCTCAAAACCATAAGAGAGGTGAAAAGTTCAAAAAACCTAAAAAAAAAAAAAAGCCTAAGGATCATATGATACAGTGATTAAGTGGGTGTAATTACATTTATGGTGATCAAGACAGTTATGCTTGGAGATCAAATTTTCTGTGATGATAACACCAGCTATCTAACAATATTTAGTGAAGTTCTCATCTATTGAAGATAATGCAAGCAGTCGGAGATGTTCAAGATGGTTTAATCAACATATCCTCTTGAATCAAGCTATCCTTTTTAAAGATGTCCTTCAAGATCAAGTCATCTCTTTGAAGTCAACAATGGGGTTTTCAAGCGACATTCAAGTGAATACTTATGTATCTCAAGCCTCATCAAGGTAGAAGATTCAAGGTTCTTATGTGATGTTAAACTCAAAGATGATAATGACAAGACTTGAAGCTTCAGAATTGTGAAAGAGAGTAAGTGTGAAAGCTCGTATAATTGTGTTTGTCTGAGGGACCAGTGTCTTGTAAAGGCATAAGGGTACTTCTAAATATACTATAGAGAAATCACATACACACACTCACACACTAAATTTTTTTGAGAAGCCTTTCTTATTTTATTAAAATCATATATAAGTGTTTGTATCGCCTAACTAAATGATTAAAAAACTGTCTGATTAGTTAGTAGCATGTTTACGAGTAAATAATCAACTAGGTCTAGTGCTATAATTGATCATTTCAATTTGTAACACTCACGATCTATTGGAACGAGTCTCTTAATGATTAGTAACGACTAAAAATCAAAACATTATTTTTTAGGGTCAAATAATTGGTTAGTCTAATCGATTAGATGACTTAAATTTTCCACTGAATATTTTCAATTTTATACCATACCTTGGCCTATATATGGAGATTTGTTATCACTTTTTCACATCTACAAAATGAGATTTGTTATCACTTTCTCATACTCTCTTATTTTCTATAAATCTCTCAATTTTTCACATATATTTGTCTTAGTGCTTTGAGAAATTTTTCACATATATTTGTCTTAGTGCTTTGAGAGTACTTTTGTGTCTAAGTGAAGATTATTGTTTCGGATGAGGAATTTATTATAATTTACTGTGTGTGTATTATGTCTTGAGTAAAATAATCTTCCATAGAAAGTTGTTAAGTTGTGAGCTAAACTAGTCAAAGCTCTTGTTTATTTTGCTTCGTCTGATTCTTGATTTTCACCAAGAATAAAAGCTCTTTTTCAGTTCATGAAGATCATCCATAAAAATCTATACAACATTCGTGAGTTCATCCCGTGCAAAAGCTCTACTGGTTTGAGATTAACTTGTATAAGACTTCACTCAGTTCCTAAGTTCAGTCTGATATAAAATTTCAATTATTTAGAGGATAGCCAACTTAAAATTTCATCTTGATTCGAAGTCGGCACTTATAAATTCATGATTCAATTCAAAGAATAGACTACTCAAAACTCCAACATGCGAGAATCAAGAAGGCATTTTCCTTATTGTAATACAACGTACATTGAGGTTCTTCAATCCTTATATAAAATACCCTTTAAACAAGAGAGAAATATATACCATCTATTTCAAAAAAACCTTTAATTTCCCATTCATAAAACATTTGCATATACAAACTCCATCAACAAATGCAAAACGATGTTCGATCATTTCCCATATATCTAGTTCGAATCACTTCCTTCCTCTCTCAGTTAAGGGACTAAGGGAGGAAACCTATATACCTTGCTTTATCGTTGGTTTTTCTTTACTTCGCGGCAAATTGATGTCTTTATTCAAAAGACACAGTAACAGTAAGGTTGCAAGTCTCTCAAAAAAAAAAAGTGAAGTTGGTAAGAGGTTGATAAGAAAATACAAAAAACAAGTCGGCAAGTGAAAAAATCTATTCACCGACATCTTTTAAACTTTTCTGGACCCACTGACCTCATATGAGTACGTTTTGCCGCGAAAAAATTGCAAAATAAACATCAATTTTGCGTGGTTTTGTTTTTGTTTGGTTGGATTTAAATGTCCTATGTACAGTTTTATGTTTAGCCTCAATTTTCGTCACACACATCGTATCATTTTTGTACTATTGACTTGTTGTGTTTTTCACCCAAAAATAATACTACTATTTGCTGGGTGTTGTCTCGGTTCAAAAATAATATGTTGGGTTGTTCTACAATAGTAACTTGTAAAAACTTGAGCAGTTTCGTTAGGGTCTGTTTGCTTCAAATAAAAAGGAGTAGAGAGAAGAGATTTTAAAGGAGGGAGGAGAGAAGAGGAGGGGAGAGACTTTTTTAATTATATATATATATATATATATATATATATTGGTTCAAACGAGAGGAGGAGAGGGAGAGGAGGGATTTTATTTAAAATTATGTTTGGTTCACGAGAAGATGGGAGAGATTTTAATAATAATTTATATTTTTATCCTTGTGAATTTATATAAGTGATATGATACTCAAATGTGAAAATTTCATAAGAAATATATGTATAATTGAGTGATAAAAAATTATAACTTGTCACATAACATTTAAAAAAATTGAATACGCTTGATTCGTATTATAACTCTCAACTCAAAATAAATTATGCGTAGATAACAACTTTTGATACATAAAATAAATTATAATAAAAAACACAATGATTATAATTTTTATTAAATAAAAAATAAAAAATAATTTGAAGGTGAAGAATAATTATAATAAATTGATGGAAGTAATAGAGAAAAAATGAAAAACAGAAACATCAAAGAAAATAATAATTTTAAAATAATTAAATAAAAGTGAGGATATTTTAGTAAATATATTAATTTATTAAATATTAAAACTTATATTTCCTTCCCTCCCCTCAGAATTCCTTGATTCGGGGTCCGTTTGTTTGAGGGGTTTTGGAGGGGAGGAGAAATAATATTTTAAACTAAGTATGTTTGGTTCAATTTTTTATGAGGGGAGGAAAGATAATCTGAATCTTTTCGAGAAAAGTTTCCGTTCCTTTTGAATTGGGAATTTTGGTGGGGAGGAAAGAGAGAAGTTATATTAAAATATAACTTTTATTATATTGACAAAATTATCCTATTTTTTTATTATGATCATAAATTGTCTTTAATAAATATTATATGCTAATTTGTCACTTTATTAGATTTTTTTTATATTTTTCAATAGCAATTCCATTATTTAATTACTATGACTCAACTTTTTTTTTCTATTTATTTTTATTTTTTTATGTGGTTTATTTTGTTTATTTTTTTTTTTTTTGTAATAAAGGAATTGTTTTATATGTCGTTGTGTTGTGTTACATATCCATTAATAATTATAGTATATGAATTATATATTATATATAATTTGATTTTATAAATATTTTATAAGATTAGATAGATCATCAAGATGAAAAAATGATTCATTTGAAGATTGGTCACATAATAATTTTATGGCATTTATCAATATTTTATTTACACTTTAATATATTTCTGAGTATTTGAAATATTAAATATTTTATAAATTCATGAATTGACCAAAAAAAATAGTGAATATCATTTTGTTTTTATTTTATTTAGTACGAGTGTTATAATATTTTATGGGTAAAAATGTAAAATAGTTTTAAAATTATTCCTCTTCCCCTTGTGAACCAAATATATATTTAATTAAAATGTCTCACTCCCCTTCCCTCCACCTCTTTTGAACCAAACATATATTTAATTAAAATACATCTCTTCATCTCCCCTGTCCTCCTCTCCCCTCCCCTTTATTAAAATTCTTCCCCTCCTCTCCCCTCCGTTGAACCAAACGGATCCGTCGGATGACCCAAAAAGTGTCATTTGGAGGAATTTTGCTTCCCTCCCCCCCCCCCCCCCCCCTAAAAATTGAACCAAACACATTTCATTATAAATATTCCCTTCCCTCTCCTCGCTCTCCTTCTAACCAAATACACGCTTAGTGTTTTTCGTCATCGATTCAGCACGAATTGGTTGCATCTTTTGTTCTTAATAATAATAATAATAATAATAATAATAATAATAATAATAATAATAATAATAATAATAATAATAATAATAATAATAATAATAATAATATGCAGATAGCATACTCATGGATGGGATGTGGATTCTCTGTAGCACTTTCTCTTCAGCTTCCAGCTTCCATTCAGCACCAATGATAGCCATTAGATCTAAATTATGTTTATCTCTCTTCTATTTTATTATATTTGTTTATTTATTGAAACCATTAGATTTAAGGCAGCATTTATGGCTGAATGTATTAGGCAGCAGAGGATCCATATGCTCATGGATGAAGAATTTACTTTTAGTTAAAGAGCGTGTAATTATACTTTTCTTTTTCTGAATTTATATTTTCTCACGCTCTTTTTGTAAAAAAAAAAAGTATATAAATAAAAAAACAACAAAAATTATGATATTAAAGATAGTGTATTTACCATGTAAAATACTTTTATATTTTTATTTAATAGGAATTTATCAATCATCTATGTCACATAATTTATTTTGAAATATCAGTGTAGTGTAATTTGATAAAAAATATGGTAATTATTAGTTGAGAGTGTAAATTAATTTTATACTGTCACTGCATATCTTTTTACTCAAAAATTATACATAGCCAACTTGTCGATAAAGAATAAGTGAATCTTAAAAATATAAATATTTAAATTTATTTAACAAATATTTAATATTTAATGGCTTCTAAGATGAAGGCTTTAACAAGTCTTTCACCGTGAATCAATTGAGAGTCGTTAGATTAATGGTTTTATAGGATCTTAAAATTAATTCTTTTATATTATATTTAAAGAAAACAATTCTTTCTCTTACCTACCTCATTTCCCATCTCTTGCCATTTCATTCTCCCCCCTCTTGCAATCGGGTGAGGAAAGAAATTGAAGTCACAATCTTAGAGAAAATATGAAATACATTTTTTCTAGTTAATTTTCTTTTGAGGGAATTTATTGAGAGAACTTTTTTTTATAGAGTGGTCTTCTTCCTTCCGTACCGACTAATCCACCTGAGAGCATTACTGTCTCACGTAGCCTCCGAAAGTTGGTCCTAGGCTCCTTCGAATTCAGGACCTTAAGGGGAGCAAACCCTTGAGACCCAAGCACCCTCCCACTAGGTGAACATAATTTTTCTGATTATTTTTTTTTTGAATAAAAGCATTAATTCTCATTACCCAAAAACAATTATTAAGCTGATCCATAGGATCCAGGATCAAATAAAAAACAGACCTAAAAACAAACCTAACCTATGCATAACTGACTTGCATATACATGATTTCTAAGTTTCCTATGCATATTACATCTAACAACAATACATTGTTTAATCTTGTCCATTAACATTGAGTCTACATCTTTTTGAGAGAACACCTTTTCATTTCGTAGACAGTCTCCGTAAATGCCATTTTTCAGAATTTGTTTCTTCCACCCTTTTAGCTTAGTTTCCTTTGTTATCCACATTTGGTCACCGCTCCACTTATCAGGCCTTCTTTGTATGTTCATCCAATCTAGAATGTTTCTCCAAATGTGCTTCACACCATTACAGGCAAAGAATAAATGCTCCATTGATTCAGTATCATTACTAAAACAACAATTTGCATAAGTAATTAGACCAAACCTCATCAATTTGTCTTTGGTGGATAGCTTTCCATTCAATGTCATCCAAAGTGTGAACTTAGCTCTAGGTCTAGCATGATTTCCAAAAAGGATTTTCTTCCCACTTACATTCTATTTTTCCCCTTTCAGCAACTTATACATGGCTGCAGTATTGTACTTACCTTTAGTTTCCATCTCTGTCCAGTGTCTTGTTCCCCTAACAAAATCTCTGCATTTCAATATTTTTTCAACATCCAAGAACAGCTATCGGGATAATCCACTACATAGCATTCTGGTCTTTGATTTATTACGTGTCCATCCATCTAATCCACAACTTATCCTCTTTCGCTTGTAAGTTCCATATTAGCTTTCCAATAGTAGCTTGATTCCATTCTCGAATAGAAGTCATATTAAGACCCCTAACATTTTTTGGGTCACAAGTTTTATCCGATGCCACTAGAGCTTTCCTCTTGATCGTATTAGAACTACACCACAGTAACTATGACAAATGGACTCGATCTCATGAGTAACTTTGTGGAGTAAAGGAAATATATGCATCCAATAATTTACAACACCAAAAAGAACAATTTTAATTTATCGAAGTATGCCAACATAGCTAAGTAATTTGGTTGTTCAGTGCTTAATTCTCTTCACAATCCTGTCAATCAAGGGCATGTATTTGTGAATTGTGATCTTCCCGCTAGACAAAGGGACTAAAGATACTTGAAGGGTAAAGTACCTTGGGTAAGCCCAATTGCTTTCCTAATAGCTTGTTGCACGAAATCTCGGACTCCCTCATGATAAACTTCACACTTTTCTGGGTGGGGTTTCAGCCCTGTTGTTGCAGAGAACTTTCAAATTCCTTCATCATAATGTCTACAAAAATTACAGATCCTCTTGTGAACAACATGAGGTCATCAGCAAATGATACATGAGTGAGTTAGAGCTTTTCACACTTTGGATGGAAATTAAAATCAGGCACATCTTTAAGCTTCCTCGGGCATATATGTAAGTACTCCACAATTAAGACAAATAAGATAGGAGAGATGGGGTCTCCTTGTCGTAATCCCCTTCTAGCCCCCAACACTTCAGTTAATTGGCTATTTATAAAGTAACTGTAAGAAACAGAAGTAACACACGGCATAACCCAGTTTATAAACTTCCTAGGGAAATTCATCTCTTGTATAATATCCTCTAAAACAGCTCATTCCACTAAATCATACGCCTTTTGGATATTTATTTGAATAGCACACCTAGGAGAAATATGCTTCCTATCATAACCCCTCACAAGCTCATGAGCCATAATGATGTTATCATGAATAGCCTTGCTTGACAAGAAAGCTGATTGGTTGTCATCTACAATAGTATTAATCATTTTTCTTAATATTGTCGTGAGGATTTTGGAGATGATTTTATAAATAGTGGTGCGACAAATTATGGGTCTCATAACCTTCATGTTTTTAGCATCATTTGTATTAGGGATTAAAGTCACAATTGCATAATTCATTGTTGGATACAAATAATTCTCCTCAAAGAATTCTGCAATAGCTGCCAACTGATTCTCTTTTGTTATATTCCATGTGGCTTTGAAAAACTTTGAATTGGAACCATCCAATCCATGTGCTTTAGTGTCTCCAATACTGTTCAGAGCTCTCCACACTTCTTGATCATTGATAGGCTGAATCAAATCATCCTAATGATTATCCTGCAACTGTGTTTCATGCCTAAGGTCTTTAATATCCACATGTAGAAGTTTCTCAGTTCTAGTACCAACTAACTCACCATAGAATCTAAGGACTTATTTTTCAATATCCTTGAACTATATGTGTAACACTACGCCAAACAAGACCTTAGACAGCGCTTTTTTTAGCTTTAGACAGCGCTTTAAAGCGCTGTCTATTCCAGCGCTGTTGTAGGTAAATACAGCATTTTTTTTAAAAGGGAAAGCGCTGCTAAAGGCCCCCCTAAGCCAGCGCTTTTAGTTTAAAAGCGCTGCTAAAGGCCCCACTAAGCCAGCACTTTTAGTTTAAAAGCGCTGCTAAAGGCCCAACTAAGCCAGCGCTTTTAGTTTAAAAGCGCTGCTAAAGGCCCCCCTACGGCAGCGCTTTTAGTAAACCCAAAAATTAAAAAAAAACTCCTTTAGCCAGCGCTTTTAGTGTAAAGCGCTATCTAAGCTATATAATTTTTTTTATATATAATTTACTTAAAATAACGCTGTTTGAATTATATATTTTATATGCACCTGTTTTTTACACAATAATAATAATAATAATAATAATAATAATAATAATAATAATAATAATAATAACAATAATAATAATAATCATAATCATAATAATAATAATAATAATAATATCATTGTTTGGAAATATGATACAAATGAAAATTCAAAAGCACCTCAGTAAAAAAATTAATGATGAAATGATAACATACAATCACCAGTTAACCTATTTACATTCTTTGATAATATACAATCAACTGTTAACCTATTTACATTCTTCCTAACATAGTATATTCTACCGATGCAACACCGACTAACTTAGCGCCGAATGATAATGTTGTTCCGGGTGGATACACAAATTTAACAACAGTTAGCACAATGTCAGGATGTTCGGCTATTCTCATACCGTAAGCAAGTGCTTCATTATCATCAGGGCCTCCGAAGAATATTCGAATCTCATACTAAAGCTTATAACCACAACTTGACAACCATCGGTTAACCTGCATAATTTAGTGCACATCAGTACAGGAGTGTTCAATCTGCCACAAACAGTTCAGGTATAAGATAAAACCTCAAACCAGTTACACTACCATATTCACAAATATCTGATACTGTCAAAAAAAGAATACAAACAATAACTCTACCAAAGTTCATACAAATACATAGCCAGCCATACATGTCTACACTTACCGAACGGCCAGCCCATGACATATTCGAATCGACACAAACTGAAAGTCCTTTGAATCCACACGTTCATATGCATTTCTCTTCCAAATTCCAATTAACCACTACCTTCATTTATCAAATAAAGCAGCCTAACATGAAAAGCAAATAAAAACAAATAAACCCAACATCTATCCATAAATTAAACATCGAGACATAAGTGGTTTTTTACAACTATATCACCAACTTTTATATTGTCATAGCTAAAGAAGCCAGAAATTGCAAAAATGATATCATGCATACTTTCTTCACCAATTTCTCAATGTTATGAGTGTAAGTAGAATCAACTTGCTCATTCATTGTTCTCACTTGTATCTCCTTTCAATCTCAGATCAATACATTGCCTAGAGCTGTCAACTAAGCCCAATTTTTCAAAGCCCCAATTTTTTAGCCCCACTAAAGCCCTATTTTATTAAGCCCTTTGTTAATGAGAAATTTTTTAGGCCCCATAATTTTAGGCCCCTTAATTAATGTGTTATTTTTGGGCCCTATTGAGGGGCCTTATTTTGTTTCAAAAATTTCATTTCTAGTTTCAATATGGATTATTACTCTTGTAATTTGTAAAGTAAGATTAACGTAACAAATCTATGTTTTACAAACTAATCATTTATCTCTAAACAAAGTTCCTAAATCTATTAATAAATAATAATTTTAATTCATATTATTATTTTAATTATTTTATAAACTAATCCTTTCTAGTTTCTTTTATAAAATTATTTTAATTCATATTTCTTATAAAATTAATAAATAATAAATAATAATTTTATATAATAAAATTCAACCGTCCAAATTTTAAAGTTTAACATAGATTTTTCGCATTGAAGAACTATTGACAATTCCACTGAGTGCAATTTCCACTTAGAGTTATTGATTTGTGAGACTTAATCAAGTAGTTTATCTCGCTATAATATTTGAAGCAGTGGCATAACTTCAACCAAAAGAATTTACATATTTACATATATATTAAGTTAAGCACTATGACTATACATCGTACATTATTAAGAAAACTTCATCAAACAAGAAAGTAACAAACAAAACTAAAGAAAATGTGGATGTGCTAACATCAGTGGATTTGATATATCATACATTATTTTTAGAATTTTTTTTAAACGAAATTTTTAATTTTTTTTGTTGAAAAAACTTTTTTAGTTTTTTTTAAAAAGTTGTTTTTTTAGTTTTAGAATTTCTTTAACGCAATTTTTTAATTTTTTTTAAAAAAACTTTTTAAAAAAACTTTTTATTTATTTATAATTTTTAATATATTTATTTTGTTTAAAAGTTATTATTTTTTGAATTCTTTATTATTTTATTTTTTAAATTAAAATTTTAATTTTATTTGATTTGGGGCCTAATGGCCCTCTTTTAAATTTTGGGGCCTTTTAAGTTTGGGCCCTACGGTTTAAGGGCCTATTATTTTTAAATTTTTTTAAGGCCCCATTATTATGGGGTTGGGGCTCAAATTAAATGGCCCCATAAATTGACACCTCTAACATTGCCTAATAGTACCACCTGCCACCCATTCTATTAACTAATGCAAGCATTAAGTTTCAATCAATTATATCAGCATGAGATGACTAAGTAAGGTATATATCCTATTGAGAACATATTTGGTTCACAGATTCCTTTCTTTTTCTTTAAGAGGAAGATTTTCATATACTTTATAGAAGATTATGGTTTTTTTCTAACCTGTGCACCAAGGAACATTACCAAGCCATAGTTGAATAGAAAAAAGCACAAACAAAATTGATATAAAAGCAGCCAATGCATCCCCACCAACTCAAATGTAATAATTACACTAAGAGTGGAAGTAGAGTCTTTTTTTAATTAAAGGTATAAAAAGCTTAAAGAATAATTAATTATTATAATGACAAAAAAGATCATTCATTCAAATTTCCATGCAAATTCTAAGGTGGTAGACAGAATGATACATATATTATGGATATTAATTTAATTTAATGTAATTATTAGTATTATTGATTCTTAGATGATGGGATTGGGAAGGCAAAAAAGTGTGAAGTAGAATCTAGTACTATCTCTTGAGAGAAATGATGGAATTTTTGAATTGGTAAAAGGAGAGCCATATGAAGGAGAGAATAATAAGATAGATTATGTATATACACATAATATCTCGGTTTCTTCAAAAGTATTGGAAAATGTCAAGAAGCTATTTGAAACCGATATATAGGTCACATTTATATTAAAAATAAATAAAAAATAGGTTTCATTTTGGTTCAGTATTTACAAACACTTAGTCAGACCAAGTAAAATTTAAAATCAATTAACTACAGTGTAGAAGAGAAGTGTTTAGTACCATAATAATATTGATAGTAAGCTACAATATTGTTTTACATTTCTTAAGATCTGAATAACTTCCCTTTTAATTGAACTCAAAAAAGGAAGATACAGTTATTGTTATACACGCTATTGTGCTCAGTCCAAACGTCAATGGGCGCAAGTGCAACATGTTATGATAATGCATAGAAGACATCCTAACAAGCTAAAAAGTCAAGAGTAAGGAAATTCGGGTAATACCAATTTGGCATAGCCCTCGCTCTCTTCTCTGAGAAGGTTGAATTTGGTTTGCTGATAAAGAAGTCGTGTATTAACTCTAACCTGATGTCAACAGCACAAATGAATCAAATACATACAATAACGAAATTAACATTCAACCAGACATAGCGCGCAGAGTGAAGAATCTAAACTCTGAATATTTGATTCTGAAAAGCCGACTTTAACTTCCCATACGACTAACTTCTAACTTGGATAGAAGCTCCATCAACCATTAGTACTGTAGGAGCTGAATACTCTGCTTTACGGCATTTCTGAACTCGCTCAGGTGGTTCAAATTCCTTCTTTTTCCTTTTATAACTCCTTTCAGATGGATCAGCCTCGGCATAGCTACAAAAACATCAATCAACAGCGAGACTACGAGAAGTAGCCATCATGTAGCATAAGTACAAAAGGCCAGCACTTACAAGAAGAAACTGTCATGTAAAATAAGCACTGTTGTGCTCAAAAATCAAAACCAACAAAAAATTACTAACAGACAGTCCTTTTTTACAAACATCAATATTACCAGAGAAAACTCTAATCTAAATAACAAGCTATAAAATTGCAATATGATGATTGATGGAAAGTGACACACAATTCTATGGCTTTGAGCACAAAACATCATATGAAAGCATACAATTAAAAAGGAAAGCAATTAGATAAAGAATGACACTTACATGCATAGTATGTGTCTTACCATTGCTGGTCACACCATAGGCAAACACAGTTCCTGAAATATTTAGAGTTAAAGTTACTTTCCATTAACCAAAAAAGCTTTATAAAAGGAAAAAGTTATATTCAAAACTCAGTTGACTCATTAGTCACTCCAACACTGAACAGTATATCTAACAAACTAGTCACCCTAACAATTTTAATAAAGTTATCAAATAAAACTCAAAGTATTGATCAATCCATGAAAATAACTTGGTAGTATCAAATCAGACTCTCCTCACACATCACATTCTAAATTAGCCTCGACTCCAGAGATTAGCATTTCATACCATTGACACCTTCCATGGCAGCCTTCACC